>NC_046170.1:27894243-27896743 GCF_011064425.1 Rattus rattus
GTGTTGCGTTGCCTTCTCTGCTCCTGTATCTTCCCTTGATAAGATGCTTCTTCTCCATCCAGTTCTTAAATGTCACCAAATTCTCTCTATTGACTCCTGGAGTAAAAGCTTTACTGAAGAAGAGGATAGGATAGCTCTTGTCTCTTTCCAGAAGGGAAAAAGATGAACTGTTTTTTCATGGGCCTCCTCTCCCCCACAGAAGATGCCCATCTCCAAATTTCACATTGCAAAAATCACACCCTCATCCCTAACACACTCCTGACCTTGTGTAGGGATGATGTGTGTAACTGTGTCTCTGTGAGTATACACGTCCACGGACACACATATGGCCCGGCCTTTGTACCCGGCTTTGATCACACAGCAGACAGTTTTGATAATTTTTTTGTATATACAAATGTCAGGAATATTATTTTAATCACTTCATAATAGCCCCTTCTCTATATGTAATGTGATGATTGCACTGTTCCTTGTTTGTCATTCTCATGGGGTATTTTAAATATTTTACTGTTAGGTTGGGGCTTTGCTAAACATCACTGCTCTTAAATGTGGGTTTCTGAGCAAGCTTCTTCCAAGAGGACACTCTGAGCTGTGGACATGCGGTCAAAAGCCGTTTTATAGGCCTTGATGGAAGCTGCCAGTGTTTGAAGAAAGGCCCTAGCCAGTCCTACCTCAGTCACAGCCACCAGCACTGGACAATGGTATGTTTCTCTCCCTGCTAAAAGTACTTCTTCAGCTACACAGAGAAGCTTTAGAGTGGAGCATCCTGGTGCCTGTGCATTTGCCCCCCACCCCTCCTCCCCCATCCTTCCCCTCCCCCTGCATTTCTGTACTTGGGCTGGACCAGCTTTTCTGAAACATTTATTAACGGGGCAGACGACCAAGTCTTTCTGAGTGTTTTATTTGGTTTGCATCTCTGAAGTTACTCAGAGATGTTCCTCCGCTTGGTTACTCACAGCCCCTATCCCCTTCGAGTGGGTCTTTGCCTCTGTCTTCTTTATGTTTCTTGCGCCCCTTCATCGATGTCCTCTGAGAGGTCAGGTTTTAGCAACAGTTTCGGAAATGCACTTACTTGTTGCCTCTTAGTTCCAGGTGGTTTTGAAAACAGACGTTAAAGCACAGCAGAGCTGTCTGTCTTGCATCCTGAGGGCTTCATCCATTGCCTTAAGGACACTAAGTCCCCATGTGAAGACTACAGAGTCATCTAATTTTCTACCAGTGTTTGCACTTGAAATGGGCTGAACGCTTTACCTTGTAGAAGATACCAGCAGTCCCTGCTACCAGTTGAACATCGACATTTTCAAAACAAAACCCATTTCTTCTGCCTCTCTTTAATGCCCTGCTTACCCCTCACCCTCTGAGAGCACAGAAACTGTTCTCACTATGTGTTAACTAAGGAAGGAAGTGCACGCCTCTTCTTATTCTGTTTGTAGGCACTCGAGTGCAAGCATTTCCCACCCCATCGGAAGCCTGTCCTGGAGCCATTTTCTTTCTGTTTATCTCTTTCTATCTTCATTTTAAAAATTAGATTGGCATTTTTAAGAAAAATTGTTTCCTTGCTTATTTTTCAAGAAAAAAAATAAGGCTTATGTCTGATTAGGGATGTAAACCATTTTATTATAGAACCTCCCCCTAAAAAATAAAAACAACCCAGAAACAAATGAAAGGAATCAATGTTGTGCTTCTTGTACCTGCAAGACAGCTTCTTGTCCTCTGACTGACATTCTGTCTGAGTCTGAAATACATACATACATATGCACATGCACATGTGCACACACACACACATATAAGTGTGCTTGAGTGCGTGCACACACACAAACACATGCACACATGCATACACACACATAAGTGTGCTCGAGTGCATGCACACACACAAACACGTGCACACATGCATACACACATGTATACACACACACACAGAGAGAGAGAGAGAGAGAGAGAGAGAGAGAGAGAGAGAGAGAGAGAGAGAGAGAGAGAGAATATATCTTGGATGAAGCATAGCTGAATTAGATATGTAGAGATTAAATGTTACCATCTACTGAAGCGGCCAGTTGGATGATGACACGTCCATACTATATTTTTCTTGAAACCTGAAGCTTTGAATACTCCATTCCAAGTTCTTAAGGAAAATACACATTTCTCAGACATTCATAGAAAAGAATTAATACTCGCCGAGGATTCCTGATGTCTGTGGACCACATGGCTTTCAAATCATTTGGACACTGATGCTTGGGTGCATGTGTGAAACCCACACCTGAAACCTACTAAGACCTAACGTCTAGTTTCTCCGGCTTCCTTGGCAATGCTGAGAATTAAGGACCCAGTGCCCGCGTCTTAGAACCCTCCCTTCTGATCCTCCACCTCTGCTTTACCTTGAGGCTTACTGACATATTACATTCAGGGAAATCCCTGACACTGGACCACACAACCTGCAGCCGCCAAGGGGCTCTTCAGACAGACAAAGGAAGATGTGTGTCTTCTTCTCTTGCCCAGGAGACTTTTT
>NC_046170.1:27901743-27911743 GCF_011064425.1 Rattus rattus
ATCGCTGAGCCTTTAAGCAAGTGTATGAGCTTTAGAAGTCGGGAGCATGTGCCTCTTGGCAGAGCACTTGCTGGGCAGGCATGGAAGCCTGAGTTTGGAGTCCCAGTGTCCACATAATAGAAAGCTGGGCACGATGGGTTGTGTGTAATCCCGGTGCTCAGGAGGCAGAGACAGGTCGGCTTCAGATCATCGGCCATAGTGTCTAGCCAACTGGTGAGTGTCAGGTTCAGTGAGAGACCCTGTCTCAAGGCAAAATAAGGTGGTATGTGTTTCTACTTGATACTCACGACAGCAACTGGTTTCCTTTTAATGTCACTGGAGAAAGAAGGGGAAAATTCACCGTTGACCTCTGGCCTTCACATGCCTGTACACACATATGCAGGTACACCCTCACATGCTCTCACATGTATGAATATGAACACAGAAGTGAGGAGTGTTCATCAGGTGGACGGAAGGGAGGACATCCCAGTGGAAAGAGCATTGTAGGCGAAGGGCCCTAACCTGTCCCTTGGTGAGCACATTGGCTAGGTCTTCTAGATGGCTCCAGCTCATGGGATTTAATTCTCTTTAATGAAGGCCGTTGATCATGCTGGTGTCTGAATGTAATTTCACTTTTCTACCTTTGAAATTATTTTTATTTTTTTGAAATTAAGATGTAGCTGTGTAATCTCCTTTTTCCTGTCCCTCTAGCTCCTCCTGTAGTCTCTGTGCTCTCTCAAATTCATGGCCTCTTTTTGTTTCATTGTTAATATATACATATATTACATGTTGTTCTATAACAACAGATAATTTTTATACTTAAAAAAATCTGCTCCTATAGACATATTTTCAAATTGGAAAATACATCCCAGTTTTAGGTTTGAAAATATTGGTGCACATTTACTATGGAGATTTTCACAAAGAGGCTGCTGTGCAAAGAAATGAGTTCAAGGCAACCAAGGGCTGGTTGGTTTTCCTTTATGGCTCTGTAGTCCGCTGCCTCCTCTTCATCTGCGTCCATCCTTCTTACAAGTGGCCGCATACATCACTTAGGTCTCTGCTAGCATCTTCTAAGTGTTTGTATCCTGAAGGGGGCGCAGTTCTGAGAACCTTGATACCCAGTGGTTTCAGGATCACGAGCTCTGAGCATCCCTCGGAGTTGACTGAAAATCCAGACCCCCCCGGCCCCACCCTAACCACACCGGATCAGGTTCTGCATTTGAACAGGCCCTCCTGGGTTCCACACATTCTCCTCGGACTCATCAGGTTTGCAGACCTTTTCTTCAATTGGAGGTTCTCATCTACGAAAGCTATTGTCTCCATCTCCTGAGATGTGGATGTGACTGGTCCACCCTCTCAACGCCATTGTAGAAAAGCAAATCCTTCACTTTCTTTACTTACACCTCCTGGATGCCTTGGAAGGGCAGGTTTTCATTCTCTTACAGATTCTTAAGCCAGAATCCTGAACTTGACGGCAAACTCAAGTTCCGTCTATTCCATTTAAACTTTGTGAAGTGCGGACGTGTCAGACGTGGCAGGTGTGAGCCGCAGTCTCACTGTGAGGCGTGTGCCTGCTCGATGGCGAAGAGGGTTTTTCAAATATTACTCTGAATTATCAGGAAGCATAGCCAGCTTTGTGCCAGCAGCAGCTTTCCGAAAATCGAGCACACTTTCCGTGCTTGATTTATAAACCCAAAGGATGCGGATCCAGCTGTGGCCTGGTTGAGCAAAAAAAAAAAAAAAAAAAAGCACGCGCGACACGCTGTGCCTCTCTCAGTGCTGCAGCTGTATTGTATTCAAATGACTTCAGGATCCAGACATTTTTCCTGAGGTCCCTAAAATAAAAATCACTCCCCCTGCCTCGCAGAGAATGTAGCGCGCTCGCCGGAAATGTGGCAATAAGAAAGATGAAGTTTTTCCATGGCCTGAGTCCATGAAGAAGGAGCATAAGTTGACCTTGCTATCTGGGGGAAGAAATCAGGAAGCACAGGGCCCCTTGAATGGAGGGTGGGGTGAGGGGGTGTCTTAGGGTGACCGCTTACACAATTTGATGCGGCTCTTCCCGGGCAGGCATATTTAGCTCACACATTTGATGAGATGAGCTTATGAAGCCCGTGCGTTTGCCAGATTCCTCTCTTTTCCTTTTTTTTCTTCTGGGGGATGCATTCTTTATTGTCTGCTGAATTCATTTCACTCTGTCAATATTCCGTAGAAAAATGATGGACATTCTAGAATCTTGACGTTGATATTAATTCGCCCTTTAGATGGGGCTACCTCGGGGGCAGCTTTTCCTCCCCGCCAGTGTTGGCGTTTTCTCCTCCCTGTGCTCCTGACCCTGGATCTCAGCTTCTTCCACACAGCGGCTGAGTGGATGGCAGCTGTGTCCGCCCTCATTACCTCTGCATACTGCAGGTCTCTTTGTATATTAAGCCCACCATAACAGCAATGAAATTCAGATTTATAGCTGGAAACCAGCCTATTTGTAATATAAACATAAACACTGAAACCCTAGAAACGGCTGAAAAAAAATTATGGTTTTTCTTTTCTTCTTGCTTACTTTGTGTTTTTCCTTTCCTTTCTTGAAATTTTATGACTTGGGCCTTACCCCGGTCCTATTTTAAAATTTTCTCAGACCATGTAATATAATTGATAATAGTATATAAGAAGCATCTAATATCATCCTGCATGGCACAAAGTGAGCCATCCCGGGATATGAGCTTAAAAAAATCGCATTAACACTTAGACAAAATGAAATTTTTATACTTGATTTGCTCGTGGTTGGATGAGTGCAACTGAACACAATTCGAGCTGTCACTTCGCAAAGGGGAAAAAAATATGCAACTTTGGAATGTTTCAAATGAGCCCAATATTAGATTCTATAACTCAGAGTGACACGGGAAACACTATTTGCTACATGATTGGTTCATTAATATTTGGTAATTGCAGTACATCATTTTAAGGGGGAAATAAAATGCAAACAAACGTCCCTGGCTTCCAGTCAGTCATCGCTTTTCAGCCACCACCAGGAAAGATTTGGAAGCGGAAGGATACCACAGACCGGGGACTTAAAGTTTCCCTCCACCCCAATTTCATTTTGGAAGAATAATTTTACCATAAACCAACATGTCAGACAAAGCATCTACGCTTAAAAAAATATTATTTCACCATTTTCCACACGAGCATTTGATGTAAACCCTGGGGGCGTAGTCCCCGAATACACATTACCTCCATTTTAGGGAAATTACATTAAATTATTAGTGACAAATTTACTTGTCTGCCAATGTATTTTTCTGGAATTTTACTACAACATCAATACGTGGCTGTTTTATATGGGCCCTCATTTACCTGTCTTTGAAGGCAGCCACCCCTTGGGGAGCTCTGCCTGTCACGAACAGAAGCTAGAAACAGTCTTTAAGTTTAATATTCCCAATTTTGAATTAGATGGGAAAAATATGTCTCACTTTAAAAAATGCAACGTGCCCTTCTGGATTGGACAATTAGGCAACTTGGTTCATTATCTGCTGTCTTGCCATTTTGGACCAAGATAAAAACAGCATATATTACTGGTGGGAGACAGAGAATGTACCATAAATGTTATGTTTAAGGGTACATATATCTGTTGGGTGCTGGCGATGAGCATAAATATATTGGGCTTCCAAGGCCTGGCTTGCATGGAGCTCACAGAGCTTCTAAGACTCATGGCTGGCTCTGGAGAGAGAGAGAGGAGATATAGGTGTCCTGGACAGCAGGACTCCTCACAGAAAGGAGTGTGGAATGTCCAAGTCCTGTGTAGAAACAAACCCAGTGGTCAGAAACAGCCCAAGGGATGCTGAGAATGAAAGTTACATTTCAAGCCTTTAAAAACCTTAATACCTTGCTTATTGATCTATTTGTGTGCATGGGTGGGCGAGGGGCGCGTGTGCCATCCTGCACACGTGGAGGTCAGTAAACAACATGGGAGACCCCTTTCCAACCAAGCAGGTCCACGTCTCAGGATCAAGCTCTGATCGTCAGACTTGGTGGCAAGAGCTTTTAGCCACTGCACTATTTCACTGGTCTAATATCTCAAACTTTAAAAAAAAAAAAAAAACCCTCTTTGGGGGAAGTGATAGGACAGCTTTAGCGAGAAACATAAGGGAAAGAGGAGAGAGAAAACACAGAAGAAAATGACAGGGCAAGGAGGTGAGTGAGTCCAGGGAACCGGTACGGCTCTTCTCCATTCTTCTCTATCAGTATGCCCTGAGGGCAGCGCTCAGACCTGAGGGCAGCGCTCAGACCAGATGACGCGTATTTATTTACTTACATGTCTGTCTTTCTGTGCAGGTGTATACACAGGTACGTCTATGTGCCTCCAGGAGCCAGACGAGGGCCTCAGATCCCCTGGAGCTGGCCTCATGGTGGTTGTGAGCCATTCAGTGTGGATGCTGGGAACCCGACTCAGCTCTTTCATGAGTGGGAAATGCTTTTACCATCTCTCCTCCTTCCTGCAGTTTTGGCCTCCTATCCTGCCTCCTGTCTGATTTTCTGGTTTGAGGAGCTGCTTTTTATGGTGGTGTTGAAACACCGACACTCAGTAAATGCCCATCTGGAGTCCTTCCTTTTGACTCAACTCTTTCTTGGCATCACCAACAACACACTGATAATTTGTTTTCATAGATATTTGATTTATAGTTGAAAATTACACAGATACAACCAGGCATGGTGGAGCCTGCCTACACCCACAGCTGATCTGGAGTCGGGAGAGCCGCATATTCAGAGCTTTTCTGGCTACGTAGTGAGTTCAGAGCCCGACCCGTACAGTTCAGGGAGACAATGCTGCAGAACCAACAGGCAAGTGACCAGAGCAGGCTTAGACTGTAGCTTGGTGCAGAGCACCTCCCTGGTGAAGTTTCTGGAATATATGCAAGGCCCTGGGGTTCAGTCCCCAGCACAATAAGGAAATTACATAGACATTTCTTCCCTGTTATCTGTGGAAATTGTCTTTCTGTGGCCTGCGTTCCATGTTTAGAACTTTGGCTTCTTCTTGCCCGTTCTATACCAGCCAGAAGCCTTCATTTTTAAAAGGCCTTTCCCTTCCCTCACCGTATAAACACAACCATTTAGAACAAATTAACTAGAATACCTGTTTGAACTGACCTAAATTCATCCTGTGCTATGGCTTGGGAGATTTGACCTTAATTAAACCTCTATTTTGCCAGAGAATGAGACTGCTGGAGGGTGAGACCATATGAATTTCTACTTTCATTTCAGGTGGAACATCTGTAGCACCTGGGGACAGATTGTTAATGAAATATTTGTTTTATCCAGCAGAGCTTTGTCGAGACCTAGAACTTTGGCAGCATGGCGTATCTAAATGGGGAAGAATAGCAGGTAATGCTGTGTGCGGAAGGGAGACAATATTCTAGAAATCCAGACAGAGAAATAAAAGATAGTGACTTGGGTCAAATGACCATATAGAAATAGAGTCACTTTCCCAACTCCTTCCCTGATGTCAATTCTTCCCTTCACAGTGGTCCTTCTTTCTAGAAATCAAACTCAACATCCATGCCTTAATCACAGCCCCTGCAAAATAGCTACAATGAAACGTATTTTTTCTATAAAGAGACCGAGAGATATTCAAAGACCTTGCTTGGATTCCCAACCAGCGGTGCTTCCTGTGAACATCTGGTTCAGCTCTGCTCTCCTCACCACTCCCACCCACCCACTACATCTACGTGCTGAGCTCTTACAGAGTGTTTACTCTTGATTGGTGGCCAGTTTTAGAGTCTTGAATGACAATCCCGTGTAGTCCTTGTGGATATTGTCAGAAGTGTCATGGAGGGAAACTGATAAATAAAGATGCAGCTTGGCCAACTCCAGTCTGTGAGGGAGTGCGAGACCAGAAAGGTAACGGCCTCGGGTAAGACACTGTGAGCTCCCATTCATCCACAGAAGCTGTGCTGACTAGAAGACATTATTGATAACACTTTTCATACCTCCATTCCTGGCATGTATGGAAGTTACCAGATCGCTGTAAAGACAATTTGGAGAAAAGGGTAGGAGAGCTGGTAAGTGGCAGATACCCAAGGGAAAAGCCATCTAAGTCATTGGGTTTTTTCTTTTGTTTCCAGGACACTGGATATCAGTAACCCATTTATAAATCCCAACCCAAGACACAGACACACCTACTTTAGGTTTTGTTCTTTAGATGCCACTGAATACAACATTTTTTTTTCAACTTCTTCAGCTCTCTCCAGTTCCTGGGTGTTCCTACCTGTCCAATGAGGTATAGGACTGGATCTTTAAAGCTAGTCTATAGATTAACATAATCAATTGATTAATGACTATTGACTCAAGACTGTCAGTCGTAGGGAATTTGGACACATAGGAGAAATTTAAGCAATGGTCCTAAATTTAGAGAAACAACTAACATAACATTTCTAGGGCACTGTTTGATGAAAATTTGAAACATGGGACAGAGAGTCTTGTGGCTGCTCAGAAAACATTGTAGAGCATGGGCAGTTTGTGGGAGGGCTTGAAGTGGACAGGAAACACAGGAGACCCTTCCTGTTGGACACACAAGTGAGGGTATGGGAGGAAATGACCTGAGGTCTTCAGCCGAGGCTGGGCCTCAGGAAGAAGCAGAAATAAAGTGATACAGGGAAGCAGAGGACTGAAAACACTGGATGGCTTCCGCTTCAGGCCCTGGAAGAAGGTGATTTTTCTGAGATCAGAATCAGTAAAACTATCGGCAGGATGGTGGACATCTTTATAGACTTACTCACCTCTTTTTTTTTCTACATAGATTATTGTTTATTAATTTTCATAGGTTTGGGGTAAAATTTTGAAGGTGTCCTTGTCTTGAATTTTTCCATAAAATGGATTTCACATTTCATTTTCCTTATCTTCCCTTCTCTAACAACACCCATAAGGGAGCTGGTCAGTGTTTTAATGGACTAGACATTTCTGGTTTAAAATATAGCCCCACGAATGACTTCTTAGTTATCCACTGTAGTCAACTGTGACCAGCCGTAGCCCACCTCAGCTCATCCCCTTTGTTACACATTAGGTCGGTATTCAGTTTCAGAGAATGGGATCTTCTAAGCCGCTGAGAGAGAGCAACTGGGGGTGAGTGGATGTCCAAGGTTGAGTGAATCTCCATCAAAGACTACAGTGCTTACCTGGCCCCTTCAGAGCCAAGCTGGATGTGTGGCAACTCCTTCACTTCCAAAGGTGAGCAGAGCTTGCAGTGCACTCTGGACACTCACATTCCTTCTTCCAACAGGAGTCTGTTTGGGGTATAAAACGGAAGTTAAGAGTTGTCATCGTCCGTGGTTTGAAGTCCACATGGAAGCCAAAGGTGTTCTTGGCCCTTTAATCCTCCTGTAGGGTGTCTGAGATGACACTTCTGAATGCTAACTGTCGCGGTGAACTGTGGAAATTCATGTACGTTACAGATGCTTTCCGAGCGCCAGTGTCCTAATCTGTCAGCACAGAATGATTTTTCCCTAGGTTTATGATTTTAAAAAAATGCACATAAACTGTAAACACCCTGGCCAAGTGCATAGATCACAGTGGCAGAAACCCCGTATCTTCCTGATCCTGTGTTCATAATGGGCTGGAGGTTTCTAAACTCAGATGTGCTGATGACGAGCACACTTTAAAAGCATCGATGGGCAGTGACGGCCACCTTGCGTCTAAGAGGATTCTGGGGGGGGAAATCCGAGGCACAAAGCTACCTAGAATGTAGATTAGTCTAATCGTGAGGACTGTTCACAGGAAGCGTGGATTCCAGATAGCTCAACTATGCCCACTTGTACCAAATTCATTCCTAGAAACGGGTTAATAGTTTACTCCATTTGATTGATTTGGTAGAACTTTTGAAGCAGTGGCTGAATTACCTATGCAGAGTCCAGAGAGCTTCACAGGTAGTTTGGCCCCGGGAGTCTAATGGAGATGACAGGTCATTATCTCAGACCCTCTAGTGAGACTATATGAATAGAAAGGTGGCATTTGGGTAATTGTAAAGAGGTGTTGCCATTCTAGTAGTAATTCTGGTGACTTAAAATGTTTTTTTTAGGTATGTGAACATAATGGGGTCCCCATTATGGTCTGATCTTTTTTAATACATAATGTCCCATTGGTCAAGCAGACATTAAGACAAGCTTGCTTGCCATCATTTTCTTGCAAAAATCAATCTTCATGAAGATAATGCATTTGACTAATAATTTGACTAATTTCTGCTGCTCATTGGCTCGCTCCTCCCAGCTTTCTCACGAATCCCAGGACCACCTGCCCAGGGGTGGCATTAACCACAAATGGGCTGGACCCTCGCAATCAATCACTAATTAAGAAAATACCCTACAGACTTACTTGTAGGCCAATATTATGAAATAATTTTCTCAGCTAAGATTCCTTTCCCCAGGTTTGTCTGGGCTTGTGTCTAGTTGACAGAAATAAGCCAGCGTAACTACAGGGCGCCATTTTGTTGGGATTGTAAATGATCCCATTGTGTATGTAGAGGTGCCGTCCTATACCACAGTTTCCTGTGTGCCTTTCTGCAGCTTCTTCAAGAAGAACCCACATCCTGCATTTCTCTTCACTATTCAATGTCCCTGATTTGTTCTCTGCTGTTTTCCTTCCTTCCTTGCCAGGGAGTGATCAGGACTCAGAGGCTGCCCGATCTGGCAGGCTAGGCCACTAGATTCCCATGTTGTGAGCAGCTGACCTTTATAAATTACAGCAGACGTAGGGAGGCTCCTCTCCCCATTTCTCCTGCCATAAGAGTTACTTACATTTCAAAATGGTGAAGAAGGGAGAAACCTTCTCTGGGCGTTTGCTGTGTACAAACTCATCTACACTTAATCCCTCATCTCAGCTCAAGATGGAAGGTTTATGATTAATACAGTTGATGCAGAAAATGGCCGAGTGCTTGGCTTCTTTTAAATATAGCGTGCTCGGTGCACACGGGCTCCGAGCATCAGTTAGAGAGAAGTGACAGGGAACTTGACCTTTCTCTCAGAATCGTGTGTGGAAAGGGGGAATTAGCTTCCTACAATAGCACTTGAACTCGCTTTAACGTATCGCTTTCCTCTTTAGAAGGAGGAATTGTGCATTAGAAACATGAAATCACCTTCAAGCCTTGTGTTGTTTAAAATGAAACCGAGCTTCCGCCTTGTATTAAATCAGATGTGTCTTTGGGAAAAAAAAAAATCACTACCGTCACCATAAATAACACCCAGGGCTTCTTTTTCTACTCGTTTATTTATTTATTTTTTTTGTAACAAACCAATATTTGCTTCACATGTTGACACACATTACATGCTGACATGCATTACGTGTGTATATGAATACACACGTGTGGATACGTTGAATTTTGCAGAGGCAGTTGAGCACCTATAGAAAAGACAGGAACAATAGGTGTGCCTCAGAGGTGAGAGGTATAAAGGCTTTCTACCTGCCTTGCATGTAACTGAAGACCAAATAAATAACTACAGAAAAGCGAAAGGAAGCCCAACGGTACCCTCCCCGGAGTTGCCAGTTATCACTATTAGGAGGTCCAGTCTGTCCTGCTTAGACCTTACATAGCAGTGATTGACACAAACCCCAGCCAATCATACTGTTTCCTTGCTTGTCAGGTGTCCTTAACCTGAGATCCGTTACGATGACTTTCCTCTCTTCCCAAAAAATAAAATTGCATTGTTACCCAAAAGCTGATCAGGTAAATATGCCAGAGAGAGAGAGAGAGAGAGAGAGAGAGAGAGAGAGAGAGAGAGAGAGAGAGAATCTTTCTTGACCTCCGTGACATTTTCAAACTGTTTAAAAGCTGAAGTTAATTCTTCCTGATGGCCCTTCCATCATTTGGTTGACAACAGTGAGTCCTCGAGTGGTGTCAGCTCTTGTCAAGTGGGGATGTCCTATCAAAAACAATACCCTCCGGATCTTGCCATCCAAATATTCTAATCGAAAATAATTGCATTTAGAATTTTCATGTCGCTTTCATGTTTCCCCTGCACCTTCCTGCCACGAAACCACTTGAAGC